>NW_026800063.1:0-28121 GCF_032191835.1 Heteronotia binoei
CGCGGAGAGGCCCCCGCGGGTCCCTGGAGGCCCTCCAGAGGCCCGCGGAGGCCACGGAGAGGCCCCCGCGGGTCCCTGGAGGGCTCCAGAGGCCCGCGGAGGCCGCAGAGAGGTCGGTGCTGGTCCCTGGAGGCCTCCAGAGGCCAGCACCGGCAGTGGAGAGACCCCCACGGGTCCCTGGAGGGCCTCCAGAGGCCCACGGAGGCCGCGGAGAGGCCCCCGCGGGTCCCTGGAGGCCCTCCAGAGGCCCGCGGAGGCCACGGAGAGGCCGGCGCTGGTCCCTGGAGGCCTCCAGAGGCCAGCGCCGGAAGCAGAGAGGCCGCCGCTGGTCCCTGGAGGGCCTCCAGAGGCCAGCGGAGGCCGCGGAGAGGCCAGCGCTGGTCCCTGGAGGCCCTCCAGAGACCAGCGCCGACCTCTCCGCCGCCTTCCCTGCCTCCGCAGCCGCCGCCAGCCCCCGCCAGCAGCCCGGAGGAGAGGCCGCCACCGCCCTGGATCAAGGTAAGCCAAAAGCAGGGGGGGGCGGCTGGCGGGGGGGCGGCTGGTGGAGGGGGGGCGGCTAGCCTTCCTTCTTTCTTTCCCTCCCTCCCTCCCTCCTTCCTTCCTTCCTCCCTCCTTCCTTCCTTCCTTTCTTCCTTCCTTCCTTCCCTCCTCCTCCCTTCCTTCCTTTCTTCCTTCCCTCCCTCCTCCCTCCCTTCCTTCCTCCCCTCCTTCCTTCCTTCCTTCCCTCCTTCCTTCCTTCCCTCCCTTCCCTCCCTCCTTCCTTCCTTCCCTCCTTCCTTCCTTCCCTCCCTTCCCTCCCTCCTCCCTTCCTTCCTTTCTTCCTTCCCTCCCTTCCCTCCCTCCTCCCTTCCTCCCTTCCTTCCCTCCCTTCCCTCCCTCCTCCCTTCCTTCCTTTCTTCCTCCCCTCCCTTCCCTCCCTCCTCCCTTCCTTCCTTTCTTCCTTCCTTCCTTCCCTCCCTTCCTTCCCTCCCTCCCTCCTCCCTTCCTTCCTTCCTCCTTCCTTCCCTCCCTCCTTCCTTCCTTCCTTCCCTCCCTCCCTTCCCTCCCTCCTCCCTCCCTTCCTTTCTTCCTTCCTTCCTTCCCTCCCTTCCCTCCCTCCTCCCTTCCTTCTTTCCCTCCCTTCCCTCCCTCCTCCCTTCCTTCCTTCCTTCCTTCCTTCCCTCCCTCCCTCCTTCCTTCCTTCCTTCCTTCCTTCCTTCCTTCCTTCCTTCCTTCCTTCCCTCCCTCCCTCCCTGACTGAATGGGCCACTGGCCTGATCCAACAGGGCTTCTCTTATGTTGTTATGTGACACAGTGTGTTGGACTGGATGGGCCACTGGCCTGATCCAACAGGGCTTCTCTTATGTTCTTATGTGACACAGAGTGTTGGACTGGATGGGCCACTGGCCTGATCCAACAGGGCTTCTCTTATGTTCTTATGTGACAATACTGACTTTGGTGGACCCAAGCACTGATTCAGTGTAAGGGAGCTTTGTGTTTGTGACTGGAGTGGACAATACTGACTTTGGTGGACCCAAGCACTGATTCAGTGTAAGGGAGCTTTGTGTTTGTGTCTTCTGGTGCAATTTTGTTCTCAGATCCTGTATTTACTTCATCAGTATATGGGATAAGGCACTTTCTCAACTGTGCTGCATAATGCAGCCTATTTATTTTGTCCTGTTTGCTCTGTTGGCTCTATCTGCGCCACCTTCATCACTTTCGGGGTGTGGATCCCCCAGTGGGGTGGTCTCGCGACTCCCTCCGCCGGCTGTTTCTGATAGCCCTGCGCCCCCTCTTTCATTTGATATGTGTCCCGTGCCGATGCCACAGGGACGGGCTCGAAACACTCTATGACCCCTCAAAAGAACAGCAGTCTAGCTCGCTTCCCCCGAGCCCTGTCGCCATAAGCCTCAAGGGGGCTCATTTTACGGCATCTCCTGGCGGGAGGGTGGCACCCGCACGGGACACATATGTTCATGAACAGCTCTTCTCTGTAATGAATGTTAATAAATCAAAGTACATTCACAGCTTACAGATATACATATAAACAGCATACTCAAGATCGCTGTAGCACAGAAATTGTTTTCAAATTTTAATACAGAAATTCAGAGCAAGAGGTGCCAGTTATCAAACAAATGACGCAGGAATGGTAATGTTTTATGCATGTTTGTATTTTAAGAAAATATCCTTAATTGTGTTTCTCTGTGCCCTTTATAATGAATTATATCTCCACTACCCGGCATTACATTTTATAATACACATGACCCAGCCCGACAAGTTCCCATTTATTTTAGATCTGTCCTTTGTACCAAATGAGTTTGACACCTCTGCTTTAGAGTTCTTTGAGGGGATGAACTAGGGTGCTCCAATAGATGTTGTTTACTTAGACTTCCAGGAGGTTTTTAAAGAAGTTCCTCATCAAAGGCTTCTAAGTAAACTCAGTAGTCATGGGATAAGAGGACAAGTCCTATTGTGGATTAAAAACTGGTTAATTAACAGGAAACAAAGAGTGAATCTAAGTGGGGCAGTTGTCACAGTTGAAGGTGAAAAGCAGTGGGGTACTGCAGGGCTCGGTACTAGACCTGGTGCTTTTTAACTTGTTTATTAATGATTTGATGAAACAGTGCTAAGTTTGTGGATGACACTAAGTTGATCAGTGTGGTAAAAACCAGGGAAGACTCTGGGTGAGTGGGCATCAGGGTGGCAAATGAGGTTCAACACGGGCAAGTGCAAAGTAATATACATTGGAGCCAAAAATCCCAACTGTGAATACACATTGATGGGGTCTGAAATGGCAGTTACTGATCAGGAGAGTGTTGCTGAAGAGCCATGTTTTCCAGCAACCCTCACACTTGACTTTGGACTTTAATGGACTGCACAGAGACTGGCACTCCTTACAGATTAGCTTTTGGGCACTTGGCCATCTTGGACTTGTACTTGTTCCAACCTTGCTCATGGCTCCACCCCCCAATGTCTCCTGGCCCCACCCCCAAAGTCCCCAGATATTTCTTGAATTGCGACTTGGCAATCCTAGTTGCTGAACTTCCAACTTCTTCAAAGTAACACAGAGCAACCAAAGGTTCAAGTTTACCCTTCCTATGCAAATGACCTCTGAAAAGATTGTGCAGCCAACGGACGGTCTGAGCTGCTTTCACAGCCACTGGGAGCAGCCATGTTCTTCTACTCCCCCCACCCCATTCAGCCTTAAAGACACAGACACATCATCTCAAGAGGAAGCCTTTCCAAGCGGAGCCTGAGGCCTCTGGAGGTGGAAAGGCACATGGTGGCTGTGGGGGCGGGGCTTCCCCATGTCAGCCAGCTGACTGGGAGCGGGAAGGAGCCTGGGAAAGTGGGAGAACCCCCTCTGGGACCTGGGGATTGGCAAGCCTACAAGGCACCCTTTACTGGGACTATGATGTGGCCTGCTTTGCCTACAGAAACTGTAAAGACTTCAGACCAGGCTTCACCCTTGCTGTCCAGGCCCTGTTGCAGATGCCTGCAACCCTGGCTTCCCCTAGGTAGTAGATCTAGGGGAAGCCATGTCCCTGGAGATTTCAAAACAAACACTATTTTCCTGTAGCAGCCATAGGCTTCCCAATCTCCAGGTCCCAGCAGGGGATCCCCCAGTTTTACAGGCTTCCCCCCGCCCCCAAACCGCTGGCTGGCGGGGAAAACCTTGCCCCTACAGTCACCATGTACCTCTAGAGCTCCGGCAGGTTTAGAAAGCTGCAAACAGGTCCGTTTTTAAATGTGTGCCTTTAAAGCTGAGCAGAAGCAGGAAACAGAAAGCGCTTCATGGGGAAGGGTCAGCAGCAGTTTCGTCAGAGCACAGACCCTCCGTTTCTTTTGCTTTTGTTTCAGAGCAAGTAAAGTTATGGAGGAACCAGACCCAGTAAGTGTGTGTGTGTGTGAGAGAGAGAGGGGGGGCAGGGGATTCCCTGGTTTAAAGGCCCTCCCCCCCACTTTAGAATGCTTTAGAAAGCGAGGGGGGACGGAAATGTCTACTGGGCACTCTATTATTTCCTATGGAGAACAATTCCCATAGGGAATAATGGGGAATTGATCTGCTGGTATCTGAGGTTCTGTGGGCGATGTTCTTTGAGGTAGAGGCACCAAATTTGCAGCGTAGCATCTAATGCCTTTCCTCAAAACACCCTCCAAGTTTCAAAAGGATTGGATCAGGGGGGCAAATTCTATGAGCCCCCAAAGAAGGTGCCCCTATTCTTCATTATTTCTAATGGAGGGCATTGAAAAGGTGCAGTCCCTTTCAATATGATGGCCAGAACTCCCTTTGGAGTTCAATTGTACTTGTTCCAACCTTGCTCATGACTCCGCCCCCCAATGTCTCCTGGCCCCACTCCCAAAGTCTCCTAGCTCCACCCCAAAGTCCCCAGATATTTCTTGAATTGGACTTGGCAACCGTAAGCAGCCATGAAGAGGCTGTGTCTTCACCATGTACTACATTCCAGGATCCTTGCATCAGCTTTAATCATGCAGATGTTGGCTACCCAACCAGAGACAAAGGAAATTATATGAGGCAATTATAAGGATCCCTGGTGAATAAAGGAGTTTTCTTCCTGCCACCCATCCAAATGGTACCTCTGTCAATAGAACATAGTTGGACTAATGTCATCATTTTACAGTCATAACCAGCCAAATTCTGCTATCCATTGTTACTGGCATGGGCAGGGGGGGGTGTCCTAATTTTGGGGGGGCATATTAGCTCTTAAGGAGACTTTGGCTTGTGAGAGGCAGTAACAGGGGGTCTTCACACCAATTGTCTACCAAGATTGTTCCTTTGAGAACTCTCAGAATTAACCAGACTGTTGCTTAACCAAGGGAGGTTGTTTTATTAATAGAAAATAATAAAGTAATCCACACATACAAAAAAATAGATTCACACTGAAAAACAAACACACAAGCTTAACAGAAAATACAAGGGAGAGAGGGATACAGAAGGGATTTGGGGAAAATATAGTTACCTTTCAGAGGTCCAGGAGTCCATTTGGATATGGAAAGTGGCCCAGAGTTTGGGTGTGCAAGTCTGTAGCAAGACAACACAAGATACCCTGAGCATGTCCAGAGTATCTCCTTAAATAGGCAAAAATATAACCTAGGGTTAGGGCTGAGTGTGTTAAGTGGTTTACATGATAGTTTGATGGGATGCCATTTGTGTAGTGAGGGCGAGTTAAATGTTTCCCAGGTGCTAGATCCAAAGTGTAATGTTCTGTGTTTGCTCAGAGAATGGGGCCAGGAGACATGTTTTGTGTGTAAGCAGGAACTGTTAATGCTTCTTGATTTAATTTGTCCAGGAAGGTCAGAATGCTAATGTCTGCTGATGATCCTTGATTAAAACTCAGAGCAAAGGCTTTGCTCATTTCAAACTTTCAAAGGAAAAAATGCATTCCTTCATACCATGAGAAATGCTGGCAAACACCAACTTGTGGATGCAAGAACACATAATTTATGGTTTTTAATTGATAGAAATTATTGTATTACCCTAATAAGTGGCTCGTGAGAACTGCAGCTGAGTTGTGCATATGGTCACACATAAAACGTGCCCAGTGTATTATTTTCCATACAACCTCATGCTGAGTGTTCTTAGGTTTTTCCATGCTTCCATGCAAATGGAGAGAGCAAGCTTCATGGAATTTGAATGGCATACTCAAAAAGACACTGTGATTCCCTGGCAGAAACAGGATGGAATCCAAGAATCCAGACTCAGAGTCCCCTGCTCTAATCACTGTTCATCTAAAATAGTATATTTTGATTGAAAACAGATGGCATACATTTTCAGCCTAGCACTTTTAACTATATTAAAATTCTTTGCATTAATATGTGCTTATATCATACCTATCTATGCATACATCTCCATACTATCAGTGCATATGTCCATAAATAGCTATGATACAAGCAGATATACATTTATATATATATAAATGAAATAGACTGACAGATACTTAACTACAGCTGAGATAGTGATCTAAATACAAATGTGCTATTATTAACAGATATTTTACAGATATTTTAACAAATATGTACACACTATGCACCTTTTATCTTCTACAATTGAAAAGGATGTTTACGTTGTTGATGAACCATATGATTAGTGAGATTATTTGTATTGACATTTCAGTTTTCTGTGTAAAACTTCTGATTATTATAATTTTATTTATTTATGGTGGCTTTTTTTTTTAATTCCTGTTAAAATCAGAATAAAACAATTCTGGATCTCTCCCTCCTTCAAAGATGCCTGATATCTTTTAAGAGGAACTATATCACTGGACCAAACTTTGTTCTATATCGTACCCAGTTCTTGTTTGTCTCAAAAATATATCCCTGTTTCACTGTTTCTTGATGGCAGACATCACGTGACTGTGATAATTTTGCAGGCAAAACTAGCCCCTTTTGCAAATTGTTATGAGCAATTTATACTGACTTTTAAAACAACAACAACAACGTTTTGGTTTTTATTAACCTATTTACCACCTTGGATGCTTTAGAATCCCAGTTCCCGAACTCCACATTGCACTATGTGGTGACTTCAATGCAAGGATTGGTGCTGGTTCTTCTGCTGCCTCAAAGGGTATAAATGACCAGATTGCTTCACAAGCATCTGAGGACCATCTCCAGAACAAGTCAGGTTTGAGATATGTAGAAATACTATCCTCATCTTCCATCATCTACATTGCCTCCATGGAACCATGCATGACTCCTCTCATGGTACTTGTCCACCCAGAATATTAGCACAATAGATTACATCTCGGTCTCATCATTGCTATTACAGTACATCCACCATTTTGAGGTAAGCAATAGGACTGAAAATTATCACTGCCCATTAAGGGTGTCTCTTGGCTTCTTGGATTCAATATTTCTTAGCGGATTGCAGGACCTTCCCAAAGGGGTTCAACAAGGAGCAAGAAGAGTCAGGTGGTCTGTACACTGGCATTCTAACAGAGCACACATTCTGGATGTTGGTGTTTTTCAATCTTTGCAACAAGAAACACTGAGGGATGGGTTGGATATCTTTGAGGAAATTCCTTGCCAGTTTAGACCCTCCTCTCTAGTGATAATTCTCTGAAATCCAAAAGCCAAACTTCTGCAGGCTGGTTTCACCAGGAGTGCAGAACAGCTAGGAAAGAGCTCGTTCATTGAGCACAATAGGTGAACAACCATGAAAATGGAGCTCTCTGCACTGTCATTATATCTCTTTGGTAAGTTTATAAGAAGCTCCTAAAGCAAAAGAAGCATGCTGCTAGCAGTTTTTGCTTTTGCTACATTACAATGGCAGGAGTTGGACCAGGCCTTTCTAGAGATGATGGAATCCCAGTCCAAGTGGTCATCGTTACTCATACTTGTTAGTTTTGGGTTTAAATAGAGGGAATATTTACTCATACTTGTTAGTTTTGGGTTTAAATAGAGGGCATAGTTACTCATATGTGAGTAACTATGCCCTCTATTTAAACCCAAAACTAACAAAGCCAGAATGTTACCCAGAGTTATGGCACTTCACACCTATAACATCAATCTGGTTATCACCCTCCAATGTTTTTTCAGCCCAGTTAACAACATTAACTAACACAGACCCCAATTTGTGATTCTTTTTATCTGCTAAAACATTCCCATGATTCTACATACCAACTAATTGCCCACTTATTTTAAGAACTGCTGCTTGCCATTCCAATTTTGTCTGATGAAGTCTGCTTAGAGCATACAAAAGCTTACATTCTGAATAAAACTTAGTTGGTCTTAAAGGTGAAACTTTTCTACTGCTTTGTTCTATTGCTTCAGACCAACATGGCTGCCCACTTGGACTTATCTATATGGAGTTGTGTAAGAGGAAATTATTTTAAAAAGAGGACTCTACTCAAATGGATATGCTGTGGGAACTTCCATGGGATGGAAGTTCCAAACAAGTGGGGCAGGCCTATCACCCATTATTTTGCTACTACATTTTCAATAGGGGTCCTCGCTGATACTTTAATTAATTACGTTATATTTATATCCCGCCCATTCCATAAACTGAAGGGGCTAACAGCATAAAATAGACAGTAAACAAAACAATATTAAAACAATAAAACAACTTTGCAAATAAAGGACACTGCCCATACAGATGTTGTATACAACACTAAGATACCTTGAGAACATAAACGTGAGAGGACACAGTAATTGATTGTGAGAAGTTAGTTCCATCGTATCACTTTCTCCTTTTATTTGTATTCGTTTCCCATTTTGCTCCCGTTTGAAATCTTTCTATAGTCTTTGGAACGGCAGAGCTCTAGTTTTTGTACACAATGTAAGGAGCTAGCCTTTCTAAAATGGTACGTTCCCTTTAGAAGGAAAGACTGCTAGCTGGGATCCAAAGCCATTGTTGGGCTGGGTGAGGGTTAGTGTAAAAGTCGCAGCGAGCCGTAACATCCTCAACCCGCGTGTGTGAGGGAGAAAACAGCCTATGTGCCTATGTCCGGGAGCCCGCGCATGCCGGGTAGGCAAGCCTTCGGGATAACCGAGTTTGTGAGGCGAGCGAGAGGAGCTGAGAGCAGGCAAACGAAGCTCCTAACTCTGCTTAGCAACCTGGTCCTGCAGTAGCCTGCAGGGCGTTTCCGTGCAGTTTGTCCCTCCCCTCAGTCCGCCTGTATCCCTGCATTCCGTGTTTCGCGAGCTGCCGCCGCCGCTGTGGAAGCATCTCTTCTAGGGAGAGCTCCCCTCCCTCATTCCCAGCCTCTGCTGCGGCTTTCGCTCCGTCGCCGGAGAGGGAGGAGGGAGAGCGGCCGCCATGTTGGATCCTGAGACTTCAGTAGCTGCAGTAGCCTGCGCGTGAGGAGTTACGGGGAGGGGGTAAAGTGGGGAGTGCGAAAGGAGGACGACGAGGAAAGGAAGAGGAGACGCAGGAACTGGGCAGGGGGCTCTGAGTTGTCGCTGTCGCCCTGGTCCTCGTTCGAAGGAGATGCCCTAAGCCCGGTGAACTGAAAGCAGAGACAGCATCTCTTCATCCCCCCGGTTTGGAAAATAGCAGCAACGCTACCAACAGCATTCTCTGTCGGAAGGAAGGGAGAGGGAAAAAAGAGAAGGGGGGCTGGAAAATCCTGACATCCTGAGTCACCCTGTGCCCCAAGACCAACAAGGAGCAGGAGGATACGCACCATCATGGGAAGGATTGGCCAGGATTATTAGCCGAGCTGGGCAAACGGAGCTTATTTTCGGAGGGCGAATATTATTTCCCCTCCACTAGCTTCCCTCCCGGTGTACGGAGGGGGGGGGCACTTTGAAGGAAATGAAGACTTCACGTTTATTTTTGGATAGCTGAAAAGCTTTAAAAGAAGACTTGGCAAGGAAGGAAGGAAGATCGAGCCCCATTGCAGCCAGCCCTGAAGAAGGGGTCTTTCTGGGGACTTTCTCCCCCCTTCTCTTCTCCCCACCTCCACTCTCTGAAGAATTGCCACTGATGCATTTTTCAAGGGGGGGTGGTGGTGGTGGTGGAGGAGGAGGGGGTGGTGGTGGAGAAGGTGGTGGTGGTGGAGGAGGAAGAGGAGAAGGTGGTGGAGGAGGTGGCGGCGGCATATATTTTCCAGCACTGTACCTTCCAAATCCTATGCATTTTATTTTTTGCCCCCCTTCTTCAAATACGTTTTTTTTGCTGCTGTTTCCTTGAAAGCGAATTGCTGATGCAAATTGAATGGGGATTTTACACTTTAATTATGCAGCAGGATTCATTTCGGGATTATGTTGCATGATCTGAATTTTGAATGAAGGAGGAGACCTTTTAAAATCTGTCTATATATGAGAAAAGTGTGGGGTTCAAGTCTTGGGTTGACTTTCTTTTTTAATTAATATTTAAATGTATAAAGTATATATTTTGTCTTCTTTTAAATATATTAAAAGAGATTTTAGGGTAATTATTTTTTCTTTAATATTCTGTATATATTATATATGTGTGTAGAAAAACTGACCAAGATATGGTTTTCAGCTGGGAATTCTGAGATGGATTATATGTTCATTTCCATCACTGAAGCACTGACTTTTTAAAATACTTTTTAGAAACTGTAACACATTTTAAAGTTTTAGCTTTTTTTCAAATAATAATAAAGACAAGAGTCCCATTAAAAAAACTGAAGCAACCATGTCTGGAGAAGTGCGCTTGAGACAGCTGGAACAGTTTATTTTGGATGGGCCAACTCAGACAAATGGGCAATGCTTTAGTATGGAAACCTTGCTGGATATACTCATCTGTCTTTATGATGAATGTAATAATTCACCCCTGCGGAGGGAAAAGAATATTCTGGAGTATTTAGAATGGGGTAAGTCTGATCATTAATTAATAGTTCATTATTGCATAATTCTGTCTACTTTCTAGTGTTTGGGTATGATTTTTATTTAACTAACATATGTTTATAAGGTGTTTTATTATAGCTGATATTATTGAGACCTCTTATGCTTCTGTTTTGCAATTTTAAACTGGAGTATGACTATAAGTTTACATCAGGAATCCTAGATAGAAGTTTCTCAAGTAATGAGAAATCCTCTCAGTCTTGATATTGTCAAGATAAATGTGCATGTCCTTTTAAGACCTAGCAGTTGAAGGGAGTGTGGGTAAAAAGGTGACTGTAGTATACCATCTGATGTGCCTTGATAGTAGTGTATCTTTGTGTATTGGGAAATGGTGAAAATGTGTGCTACTTGCCTAAGATGTTAAGAAATATTTGAAATAAAGTTGGAAATGATACAGGAGGTGAAGTGTATCATTACCAACACAGTGTTGAACAGTCTAAAAATAACTGAAATTATAAGCTAGTTTGGTAAACAAACACAGACTTGCCTGTCCTATTGTGAGAACAGTATTGAAACATGTTGGGATTGTTCATGAAAGGGGCAAATAATAATTGGTGATTGAACAATGCTGGCATCATGTCAGAGCTGGTTGTTTATTTCCTTCTATGGTAGATAGAACACAGGAGATGAAGTCACAAGAGAACAGTTATTCTATGACCTTCAAGTGTCAGAGTCACACTGTTGATAAGAATGTATTTTTAAAAAAGGTTTGACCAAAATTGCACAAGGATGCCCCAGTATTTTGAGAACTCCTTTTAAAAAACCTGGGTGATTTGAATTGGTTATAGTTAGTGATTCACTGCAGTCTTTGTGATTAAAAAAATCAATGGAAGAAAGCCATTATGTGCTCTGCACTCCAAACAAACCAGATAATTTTGTGCTTGCTTATGCATTTTTGCATAATACTTGACAGCTGAATTTGTAATTAAGCTTCTTGTTCATTAGTCATTTCAGTTTTGGCACTATTCAGAATAGTTGCACACTGGTGTTCAGTCATAGTCCTGAGTAAAGATGCCTCTAAAAGAAATCAATATTGGGATTGGTAATCTTGTATGAATGAAATGAGGTAGTTTCTCTGATGAGAAATATTTTTCTAATGCTGGCACTTAAAGAGTAATTTACAGCAGATAATGTTGTAAGCACACTGAACAGATTTGAATAAAAACAGATTAATATAAGTGAAGAAAGTTACATGTCATTTGTGAAAATGCTAATATAAATAGATTAAAATCACTTGTTCCACCTTCTCTCAATGTCAGTTCTTTGACAAGGGAATGTGTTATTTCACATTTTTTGGCAGTGATTTTACATTTTAAAGTTAGTATCCTCACCAAGAACTTATACAGGACAGTGCCAAAGGAGATAAAACGCTATTCTGGAATGATACACTGTTAAATTGAGAAGAGTAATTTAATTCTTTGAGTTCTTCAGTTTAAAGGGAGTAAATCTTTCCTCTCACTGAGCACATTCATGAAATTTTAAAAAAATATACTTTGAGCAAATACATGAAGGGAAATTGTGGCAGAGCAAGGCCCTGTGGGGAATTATGTAAGGAATAAGGTCTGAAGCCTTTCCTCCCATGACTAGTCCTAAATTAACTTACATGATGTATTCTTTGAGACTGTGCACATAAGGATAGTTTTGTACAGGGCTTTTTTTGAGCAGGAATGCACAGGAACATAGTTCCGGGTGGCCTATTATGCAAATATGTTCCTGCTGGGCTTTTTCCACAAAACCCCCTATGTGAATGCTGATGTCAGGGTGTGTGGTCTAATATGCAAATGAGTTCTTGCTGAGCTTTTTCTACAAAAAAGCCCTGGTTTTGTAGAATCACTCTAAGCATCCTGAACTGTACTTTTAAAAGCAGAAATTTTGATTATTTGCTTAAAAATTTATGAGTGTGTGTTTATAGTACACATATATGCCCACTCATATATGTAACTTTAACAGTAGTGGGCTTGGCATTCAGAAAACATGAATTAATTCAAGCTTCTTTCGGTTAAGATTTGTCTTGAACTTGCCTTTGTGATTGTCAAAGTTTCTGCAACTGAATAGTGGGGTAGGGGAAGTTTTTCCTTTGATCTTTTGCGAGATACTTATAAAGTGAAGATTTTTGGCTACTGTGTGACACAGTGTGTTGGACTGGATGGGCCATTGGCCTGATCCAACATGGCTTCTCTTATGTTCTTATGCTTGGACATATTCACATGAAAGATGCTTTATAAAGCATATTATTTAATCCTTTTTTGGTTGGCAGGATTTTCATGTTGCCTTTACAGCACTGTGAATTAAGTCTCCCTTTAGTGATTTTTATATTTCTAGTTTCATAATATCAAATTCCCCTAATGTTTCATAATATCAGATCCGTCTACTATACACACACACACACATCCATATATACACACATACACTTGCCAATTTAACCCTTGTATGTTGGAATAAATATTTATTACAGAGTTGTAAACTCTTGGAGGAAAGGAATATAGGAACTGATTTTCAGTGGGGAACTGACATACTATTAGCATATGTTTGCTGTGTTATAGTTAAAGATTTCAGAGTCCATATGTGTTATTACTTGAATTCATTTAAAATATACTAACAATTATTGTCTAAACAATCTACTATTTAATTTTTTCTAGACCATGTTGGAGTTGTTCTAATTTTGCAATTAAAGATTATAAGACTGCATAAATATAATTACTCAATGATTTTAATATCTTTTTATTCATTATAACAGAGTTGTGTGAAATGGAAGTGACAGGCTATCTTGCAATTAACATGATTTATATTTTCTATTTTAACATGGTTTTTGTATCTGCTCATGGAATACATTGTATTCAGAATCTTTGAGAGCAATTCTAAGGCAATTTACTCCTTGTCAAGTCTGTTCAGTGGGGCTTGCTTCTAGAAAAGTGCACTTAGGACATCAGTGTTCTGTTTTCAAAGGCTTTGAATGTGAAAAGATGAGCAACTGAAGATATGCATTTGTAGTCTGTGACACTTTAGAAATCCTTGAAATACACTGCAGTGTCATATTGAAGCAGAATAAGGAGGCAGAATAAGGAGATCCTCTGCTAGCAGCAACTGGAGCCTGCCAGCTGGAAAGATTTGAGAATGCAAAGCATGTTGTCCTCCTTTTGTAGAACAGCATCCGTTGTCACTAGCGCTGGTGACCCTGGAGGAGGTAATGCAGGACAGGATAAGAAGGATTAGAAGAAAGACTAGAACAGGGAGCAAAATATTGAAAGTATTGTATTGGCTAAATAATTGTAAAAATATTTTCCTTAAAGGAAGGTCTCTAGGGCTGTAATACAAACTATATTTTACTTATTTATCTAGATATGTATTCTGCTTTTTACCACAGGAAAAAAGGTGGCTTATAAAATTATAAAATAATAAAAATATCACCAGTCATTGCATCAGTCTTCACTGAGGAGAACCGGTGAAACCAACCCACTACACAGCCATATATGTCAGAGTAACTATTCAAAACATTTAAACTCCGCACACTTTGAGACCAGTTTTGTCTGGCATGTTAAGAAGCCTTGAAAACTGCAGTACTAAACCCACTTTAATTTACAAGTCACATTTAATTCAAAGGGAAGTGTTTAACATGTTTTATTAATATTATTAATTTACTTCTAGTGCTTTGGAGCAGCAGTCCCCAACCTTTTTGGCACCAGGGATTGGTTTTGTGGAAGATCGTTTTTTCATGGACCGGGGGGGGGGGAGGGGGATGGTTTTGGAATGATACAATTGTGCACTTTATTTCTGTTATTACATTGTAATATATAATGAAATAATTATACAACTCATGACCTGGTTGCTAACAGCCCTCGGACCGGTACTGGTCCAGGAACTGGGGGTTGGGGACCTCTGCTTTGGAGGTTAAAGTACTTCACATACATTGTCATAGTGTCCATTACAGGAACTTTCTTTTTCAGTTCATATGATTATCTCTGTATTGCTGAGGGGGAGGGTTGAGGCAGAAAGAAAGTGGCTTGGTTGAGTGCATGGCAAGATGAGATTTGAATTAAGGATTTCCTGGTATGCTGCTCCGTTTGTTACCCTGTATGTTATTCTAGCTCAGGGGTGTCGAACTCATTTGTTATGAGGGCTGGATCTGACATAAATGAGACCTTGTTGGGCCAGGCTGGGCCATGTCAGGTCAGGCCATGTGTGTACCTATTTAATATTAGGAAGCAGAGATACAAACTTTTTAAAGGACACAGACAAACACAACTAAACGTTTGTTTGTTTTTTTTAAACTTAAAACATGCTTAAAACATTAGCACTTGTTGGTCTTAAAGGTGCTTTCTTTGTATTTTCCCATGGGATTCAGGAAAATGGGCAAAGGAAGCTCTGACTCTTTCTCTCCCTCCCCAGATGACCAGGAGGGGGAGGAGTCTCAACCAATGGAGAAAACTGAGGTTTTGCTCTGTAGCTCCTTTGCGATTGAACAAGCCTTGCAAAGTAAGTTGAGATGAAAAAGGAAGCGAGAGAGAGAGAAGGAAGCAGACAAGAGCCAGTTGCTCAGGGGCCTGATAAGAGCTCTCTGGGGGCCTGATTCGGCCCCTGAGCTGCATGTTTGACATCCCTGTACTAGTTCATCATGATAGCAATGCTAATGGAACCTGTGAACTGTGGACAATGATTATGGAAGGTCATAGAGTTGCCAATCCCCTGTTGGGAGCAGGTGATCCCCTGGTTTGGAGACCCTCCCCCTGCTTCAGAGTTATCAGAAAGCAGGGCAGGGGGGAGGGAAATGTCTCCTGGGCACTCTATTATACCCTATGGAGACTGATTCTCATAGGGTATAATGGAGAATTGATCTTGGGGGGGGGCTGTTTTTTGAGGTAGAGGCACCAATTTTTCAGCATAGCATCCGGTGCCTCTCCTCAAAACACTCCCAAAGTTTCAAAAAGATTGGACTGAGGGTCTAGTCTATGAGCCCCAAAACAAAGTGCCCCTATCTTTCATTATTTCTGAATGGAGGGAAGGCATTTTAAAATGTGTGGTCCCTTTAAATGTGATGGCCAGAACTCCCTTTGGAGTTTATTATCCTTGTCACATCCTTGCTCCTGGCTCTACCCCACACAGTCCCCAGGTATTTCTTGAGTTGGAACTGGCAACCTTAATTTTACCATGCATGGTTCATAGTGCCCAATCTTTTATCATTTTTCATCATGAAAACTTAAAAGGGCTAAATGGTCAACCAATGGACCTATATTTATTTAGTTCTGAAAACTGAAAACCAGTCCTTTTCCAAAGCTGCCACAAGGTATGTTAATATAAATCCAGCGCTATCCATGGATCCTAAATGACTAAAACAAAAATGTTTTGAAGAAATGCAATAAGAATGATTATTTTATCGCATGGTGGACTTACCCACAGGAAGCGTATACTAATATAAAATGCATAATCAGTGGATACAGTGGCTGTGCAGGCCAATTGGGTAATCCCCTTAAATGCTCACTCCTCCGCAGGATTTCTGCTGGGTGATCTTTGGCCAATCACAGTTCTCTCAGAATTCTGTTAGCCCCACCTACCTCACAAGGTGCTTGTTGTTGGGAGAGGAAGGAATGGCAATTGTAAGCTGCTTTGAGACTCCTTAGGGGAGTTAAAAGTGGGGTATAAAAATTATCTCTTCTTCTTACTTGGATAAATTACTGGGGACTGTGGTCTACTATTTTGTATTATTTGCTGTGGGTTGGCTCCTGTTAAATAGTTTTGTATCATCTAATGCAGGGGTGGCCAATGGTAGCTCTCCAGATGTTTTTTGCCTACAGCTCCCATCAGACCCAGCCATTGGCCATGCTGGCTGGGACTGATGGGAGTTGTAGGCAAAAAACATCTGGAGAGCTACCGTTGGCCACCCCTGATCTAATGTGTTATGTTAACACTTACACTTTAGTTCTGGTTTTTTTACTTCTGGTGGATCTACATCCCAAATCCTGTTTTATTGTTTCTTGAATGTCCCATCTTGTTGATTGTATTGACTCGGTCTGTGTAATCTACTTTGAGTCCTAGTGAGAAAGACAGACTATAAATAACTTAAATAATCAACTTAAATAACTAGCCTTATTATGTTGAATTTTAGTATTATGTTGAGTTTTAATAAGGAGGTACTAGCTATACAAGATTATAGAACAAAGTTAGAGTCCAGTTGCACCTTTGACCAATGAAGTTTTATTCATGGCATGTGCACATACACTTCTTCGGATACATAGAAATGTATGATAACCGTTCAAACATAGACAGGCTGAATTGCAAATTAGCATGTAACATGATGAAGGTATTTTAGAATCTCAACCATGCTGAAAGGAAAGCCATAGAGGCAGACAAAGGTGGAGCCATTGTCATCATGAACAGATCGGACTACATATAGGAGGCCCAAAGACTGCTTTTTACCAACAACAGGACTCAGACCCCTAAATTCCCACCCACTCCTACCTCTCTTGTACCTATGTTACATTGATGACATTTTTATTGTCTGGACACATGGTAAAGAAGCTCTGGAGATATTCTATCAGGCATTTAATGACTTTCACCCCACCATCAACCTGTAAAGAACCAACCTATACAAGGAATACATTTTCCGGACACTACTGTAAGGATGCACAATGAACACATAGACACAACCTTTTTATGGAGAGGTAATGATAAACTTAATTTTGGAGAGTTCACTTTTGATCTCTAGAAGACGGGAAGCTAGAAATTCAGCCTGGAAAAGCAGTTCACTTGTTGACAGGCTACATAGTGTAGTCTAAATTTCTGAAAGCTAGGATTATTGGGGTAGACCAGGCGTGTCAAACGTCCAGCTCGTGGGCCAGTAGCGGCCCACCTAGGTACTCAATTTAACCCGCAGGTAGAACAGCCGCTTCCCCGCACTCCTCCCCCCCGTTTGGGCCAGCTGCTCTATCGGCAGCTCTTTGCAGGGCTCAGAAAAGCTACTTCCCCCTGTTGTATCCTTCTTCCAGAAATGGAGGCTGCTTCATGTGATCAATGCCTCCATGTGATCCTGCTGGTCTTATCTCATTGGCTATTAGCCACTGCTTCTCAGTTGGTTCCTCTGTCAACCCTTCTATTGGACTTCCCGTTTCTCCAGGCTAATTGATCTCCATTTTCCCCATTCCTACCTGGCTTCCATATGTAAGTACTTGTGGAGCCTGTTGCTTCTCTGGGGTGGAATGGCTGAGATTGTAGCCTGTGGCTGGAGCAGCAAGCTGGAAAAGAGTTGGGGCGGTGGGGGACAGAATCAGGCACCGAGCCTGTTGCTTCTGGAGGGGGGGTTGTAAAAATGCAGAGAGAGCAGCCTGCAGCCAGAGCATGTGCGCTGGGGTGATGAACCAGGGCGCAGAGTCTATTCCTTCTGCAGTGGTGTGTGTAAAAAGGCAGAGAGAGCAGCCTGTGGCCAGAGCAGTGAGCTGGCCGAAAGTTAAAGCAATAGAGAAAACCAGGCACAGAGCCTGTTGCTTCTGGGAGGGTGTGTGTGTAAAATGGCAGAACAGCCTGCAGCCAGAGCAGTGAGCTGGTGGAGAGTTGAGGCAGTGGGAGAGAAAATCAGGCAGGGAGCCTGTTGCTTCTGGAGGGGAGGGGTGTAAAAAGGCAGAGAGAACAATCTGTGGCCAGAGCAGCAAACTGGCTGAGACTTGAGGCAGTGTGAGAGAAAACCAGGCATGGAGCCTGTTGCTTGTGGGTATGTGTAAAAAGATAAGATAAATTTATTTTTATATCCCGCCCTCCCCCGCCAAAGGCGGGCTCAGGGCGGCTCACAGACATGGAACACCATGATATAAATAAAATACAATATAAAACAAACAGTTTTAAAATACAATTCAGTTACAATTCAATTACATAGTTAATTAAATGGATAAAACAGGTGCTATAAAGTGCTATAGATCACAATCATGCACAAGATGGCTGGATGGCTACAGATCCGTTTAGCCAGGTTCTGCCCCAAAAGCAAGCTGAAACAGAGAGGTTTTGCAAGCCCTGCGGAACTGGTTCAGGTCCCGCAGGGCTCGCACCATCTCTGGAAGTTGATTCCACCATCGAGGGGCCATTGCTGAAAAGGCTTGCTCTCTGGTTGTCTTCAGTCTAGCCTCTCTTGGCCCAGGAATTTTTAAGAGGTTTTGAGAGCTAGATCTCAGTGCTCTCTGGGGAACATATGGGGAGAGGCGGTCCCTAAGGTAGGGAGGTCCTCGGCCATATAGAGCTTTAAAGGTAATAACCAGCACCTTATAGCGAACATGGTAAACAACCGGCAGCCAGTAAGTAAGTAAGTAAAATTTTATTTATATCCCGCCCTCCCCCGCCAAGCAGGCTCAGGGCGGCTAACAACAGCAAAATAACAATACATTTAACAAAACATTAAATTAACCCCAAACCGATTAATACATTAGTTAAAACAGTTACTGAGTCTAAAAACATTAAGTTAAATCTGGCAGTACCGTTATTGATCGACACTATGCCTGTCAATTTATGTAATGATGGCGGATCTCCAGATTGGACCATTTTGATGTTTCTTTGTGGGCTTGGTCAGCCGTTCATGAATGCCTGTTTGAAAAGGGTGGTCTTGCAGGCCCTGCGGAACTGATCAAGGTTCCGCAGGGCCTGCACCTCCTCTGGGAGTTGATTCCACAAGCATGGGGCCGCGGTAGAGAAGGCCCGTGCATAGGTAGTCCGAAGTTTAACTTCTTTTGGCCCAGGGGTGGTCAATCTGTTTTTACCTACTGACCTCAGTGCTCTCTGGGGCTCATACGGGGAGAGACGGTCCCTCAGGTAGGTCGGTCCTCGGCCATATAGGGCTTTAAAGGTAATCACCAGCACTTTGTACTGGACCCGGTATACAATCGGCAGCCAGTGCAGTTCGCCTAGCCCCGGCTGTATATGCTCCCATCTTGGGAGGCCAAGCAGCAGCCTGGCCGCCGCGTTCTGCACTAGCTGCAATCTCCGGGTCCGGCACAGAGGCAGCCCCATGTAGGTGGCGTTACAGTAGTCCAATCTTGAGGTGACCGTCGCATGGATCACCGTTGCTAGGTCCCGGCGCTCTAGGAAAGGGGCCAACTGCCTCGCCCGCTTCAGATGAAAAAATGCTGACTTGGCAGTGGCTGTTATCTGGGCCTCCATTGATAATGAAGGCTCCAGTAAAACACCCAAGCTCTTTACCCGCTGCGCCGCCTTCAGCGGCGCACCGTCAAAGGTCGGGAGAGATATTTCCTTCCCCAGAGCGCCACGATCCACACAGAGAACCTCTGTCTTCGCTGGGTTCAGCTTCAGCCCACTCAGCCTAAGCCATGTTGCAACAGCCTGCAGGGCCTGATCTAGGCTCCCCGGGGCAGAGGCGGGCCGGCCGTCCATTAGCAGATAGAGCTGGGTGTCATCTGCATATTGATGGCAACCCAGCCCAAACCTCCGGACAATCTGGGCAAGGGGGCGCATATAGATGTTAAATAACATCGGGGAGAGAACTGCTCCCTGAGGCATCCCACAATCTAGTGTGCGCCTCTGGGATCGTTCACCCCCAGTTGCCACCCTTTGTCCCCGACCCATGAGGAAGGAGGAAAGCCATTGTAAGGCCAACCCCCTAACCCCTATGTCGGCGAGGCGGTGGATCAGCAGCTGATGGTCGACTGTGTCAAATGCAGCCGACAGATCTAATAACATCAGCACTGCCACACCGCCTCGATCCAGTTGCCGTTGGCGGTCATCTACTAAGGCGACCAGGACCGTCTCCGTCCCGTGGCCTGGCCAAAAACCAGACTGGCACGGGTCTAGGACAGAAGCGTCATCTAGAAACCTCTGTAGCTGCAACGCCACTACCCTCTCGATAATTTTACCTAAGAATGGTAAATTAGACACCGGTCGGTAATTTGCCAATTCGGCCAGGTCTGCTGTAGGTTTTTTCAAGAGGGGGCAAACCAAGGCCTCTTTCAGAGGTGTTGGAAAACGCCCCTCTGAGAGGGATCTATTTATGATGTCCCGTAAAGGACATCTAAGCTCCCTCTGGCAAGATTTAATCAGCCAAGAGGGGCAAGGGTCCAAATCGCATGTTGTTGGGCGGGCAGCAGAGAGGATTCCATCGACTTCCTCCAGGCTGAGTGGGTCAAAGTGGCCCAGCGTAAAATCCGAAGACAGGTGCGGGGCCTCAATTTCACTCACTGTATCTAATGAGATAGGCAGGTCTTGGCGGAGCGACGAGATTTTATCTGCAAAATATTTCGCAAATGCCTCACAGCCTATCTCTAATTCTCTAACGTTTGGTTTGCCTTGTGGCAATGTTATTAGATCCCCAATTACTCTAAACAATTGTGCTGGGCGCGAATTTGCAGATGCAATCTTGGCTGCAAAGTATTCTTTCTTTGCAGCCTTGACTGCCATCTCATATGACTTCATAAACGTTCTATAGGATGTTCTCGTCGCTTCGTCCCGAGTATGCCTCCACCGCCTCTCTAGTCGTCTGAGCCCTTGTTTCAGCTGGCGTAGCTCCAAGGTATACCATGGGGCCAGCCTCACACGAGGGCGCAGAGGGCGCCGGGGTGCAATTTCATCGATAGCCCTGGATAGTTGGCCCTGCCAAACTTCCACCAGGTCATCGAGGGAATTGCCAGTGGGCCAGGGATCCCTCAGGGCTGTTTGGAACCGTTCCGGGTCCATCAAGCCCCGAGGGCGAGCCAAAATAGGCTCTCCGCCCATACAGGGTTGAGGCGACATCTCCATACGGGCCTTAAGGGCTAGGTGATCCGACCATGGAACCGCTTCCACCGCGATATCGTTCACCAAAATCCCGGACGCAAAGATCAGGTCTAATGTGTGCCCGGCCTGATGCGTGGGAGTTGTGACAAATTGAGAGAGCCCCAGTGTCGCCATGGAAGACACTAGATCCATCGCCTGAGTGGAGGCCGTGTCATCGGCATGGACATTGAAGTCGCCCAGGACCATGAGCCCCGGGTACTCCAACGCCCAGCCCGCCACTGCCTCCAATAGTGATGGTAAGGCGCTGGCTGGTGCGTTGGGCGTACGGTACACCAGCCAGACCGCCAACCCCTCTCCAACATCCCACGTCAGACCGGCACATTCAATGCCGTTGATCTCTGGGGCCGGGAGAGCCCAAAAGGAGTAACCCTCCCGTATGAACAACGCCACCCCTCCCCCCCGCCCGTTATTCCGTGACTGGTGAAAGTCCGAGTAACCCGGGGGGGTCATCTGGGAGAGAGCTACTGTCTCTCCGTCCCGCACCCAGGTCTCGGTCACGCAAGCCAGGTCCACTTCCTGTTGGAGCAAAAACTCCTTGAGGATCGAGGTCTTATTATTGATGGACCTGGCGTTGCATAACACCAGTGATGGAGACGAGCATTTCCTCTTGGCCCTACTACCTACCACCGTTGGGATGGGAAGTAGACTGGAAGGTGGCCGAGCACCATTTTGTCTCTGTCTCCTTCCCTTGTATATCTGTCTATTCCCACCGTCATATCTTCCCCTCCCCAGGAGCACTGGGATCCCCTGGGCCAACATCTGCACCAGCCTGAGATGAACTCACCGTACGGTCCCCTAGTAATTTATCTCCCACTTTATCCCCACCTGCCGTTCAATTTATCCTCCTCCCACCTCTCCTCCTATTCTTACTGCTAACCCACTAGTTGTATCCTAATTTAATTAATTTAATAGTCTATCTCAATTTCCCGCACTGTCCCACAGCCCAGGCTGCACGTGTTCCCACCGAGGTAGTCCCAGCAGCAACCTGGCTGCCGCGTTCTGCACTACCTGAAGTTTCCGTGTTCGGCATAAGGGCAGCCCCATGTAGAGGGCATTGCAGTAGTCTAGTCTCGAGGTGACCGTTGTGTGGATCACAGTTGCTAGGTCGCTGCGTTCCAAGAAGGGAGCCAACTGCCTCGCCCTCTTGAGGTGGAAGAAGGCGGATCTAGCAGTGGCAGCTATCTGGGCCTCCATTGATAAAGAGGATTCCAGTAGCACTCCCAGGCTCTTGACCCTGCGCATTGGTATCAGTGGCGCACCATCAAAAGCCGGTAAGGTGATCTCCCCTCCTGGTCCGCCCCGGCCCACGCTAAGGACCTCAGTCTTCGCCGGATTCAACTTCAGCCCACTCAGCCTGAGCCAGTCAGCCACGGCTTGTAACGCCCGGTCCAGATTTATAGGGACATCGCCAGTCCAGCCGTCCATCAATAGATAGAGCTGGGTATAATCAGCGTACTGATGACAGCCAAGCCCGTACCTCCGTGCAATCTGGGCAAGGGGGCGCATGTAGATGTTAAACAACATCGGGGAGAGAACTGCCCCCTGAGGCACCCCACAGTAAAGTGGGTGTCTCTGAGACAGCTCCCCCCCAATTGCCACCCTTTGTCCCCGACCTTCAAGGAAGGAGGAGAGCCACTGTAAGGCTAGCCCCCGAATTCCTGCGTCAGCGAGGCGGCGGGTCAGCAGCCGATGATCGACCATATCGAACGCAGCCGACAGGTCTAGCAGCAGCAATACTGCCGAGCCGCCTCGGTCCAGTTGCCGAGGCAGAGAGAGCATCAAGCTGGCCGAGAATTGGGGCAATGGGGAGAGAACCAGGCTCTGGAGCCTGTTGCTTCTGGGGTGTGTGTGGGTATGTTAAGTGTATAAAAAGGTACAGAGAGCAGCCTGTGGCCCAAGCAGCTAGCTGGCCAAGAGTGGAGGCAGGGAGAGAAAACCAGGCATGGATCCTGTTGCTTCTGATGGTGGGGTGTGTGTAAAAAGGCAGAGCAACCTGCATCCAGAGCAGTGAGCTGGGCAAGAATTGGGGTGGTGGAGCTGCTGCAGGGGAAGAAACTGGCTTGCATCAGAGTGCATGTGGGCAACAGCACCTTTTTAATCCTTTTGGGGTTCACTGTAATCTGGTTGTTAGAGTGGCTGGGATCCTTTCACATGTGAAGAGATGATGTGATTTTGGCCAGGGATCTTGGAGAGTGTTATTTTTTTTTTGGGGGGGGGGTTGTCATCTTCTGGGCATAGAGTTGGGGTAACTGGGAGTGGGGAAGTATTTGTGAATTTCTTGGTTTCTGCAGGAGGTCAGACAAGATGACTCTGGTGGTCCTTTCCAGTTTTATTGTTCTCTGGTTGACTGTTGCAGTACTAGGAGGCAGCCCTGTTAAGTCTGGATTGTTGTCTTGTATTTTGTACAAACTTCGCAACCCTCTTTGGTGGTTGGGCATTGCCTGATTGCCATTTGGGAAGGCACTAAAATGGACAGCCTTCCCCAAATGATAAAATGCCATGTGTCATTGAAGCTTAAGGACAAAGCACTGTTACAGAAAAAAATCAAATAGGCTGGCTACTGTGGATTTGTATGAACCTTTTTAAAAACCATCGCCTTCCCATTGCAGTATTGTCTTGCCAAGTCTGAGATTTGGTAAGACTTTGACAATAATGCCATCTTTGAAGAAGAGAAAAGTGGAGGTTTAGTGTCGGGTTGTTCAAGGAAAATGGAGAACTCTTTATTTTTTTGTGGAACAGAATGGCAAACCAACATGCTTGATTTGCTGACAGCAAATACCTGTTCCCAAAGAGTACAATGTTTGGTGACTGTGAATAAAACTTTGTTGGTCTTAATTTAGGTGCCAGTGGATTCAAACTTTGTTTTGCTGCTTCAGACCAACATGGCTACCTCACTTGAATCTTTGTTAATTATTGTCGATCTAATAATAATTATTAATTGCTATGTTTTAAGCAGGTTTGTTTTTAAAGTAAAAAAGATCGCCTTTAATTATGTTTGTCTGTGTCCTTTATTAAATTTATATCTCCACTACCTGGCATTACATTTTATGACATGCAAGGTCCGGCCTGACAAGGTCTCATTTATGTCCAATCTGGCCCTCATAACAAACGAGTTCGACACCACTGGGGTATACTGTTACTTTTTCAAAGGACTACACTATGCTGATGAATAGGAGCAGGGCAAAAGTATGTAACCATTCATTTATAAGAATTTTAGGAATGCCTTCTTTCCATAGTGATATCTTTGGTATGCTTTTGTTCAGAAGAAAAGTAGTAAATTGATCTGAATGATTTCACCAGCTGTGTCATAAACCTCATGACAAGGTTAGCTAGCTAATTAGGGTGAATGCATTTCTGAAGTCTACGTATCAATCTAGTGTTTTCTTTGCAAGTTAATTTTAAAAGTGCATTTTATATTGTAATCTTATATTATGTTCAAAACAGTAAAGTTGTTCTCTGTAAAAATCTAATATTTCTGTGGAATAAGTTTCTGAAATGAAACCATCATGTACAAGAAACACCTAAAATTCATTATCCCAGAACAACCAAAACTTTATTTCATTCAGGGCTCTGTCAAACTGGTTTTTCACCTTCAGCTTAATATACCATATCCAAATGCCAAATTGGAACTAAATCATAGGGTGCCATAGGCAATGTGTTGGAGAGCCAAGTTATACTAATGTTAGAAGTTAAGTAATTGTATGTACAAATGAGCAAAAATATATCATACTCTTGTAGTTAGTTACTTAGCCTGGTGAAGCAAATTTGTACTAGTCAATTAGTTTACTATAACTACTACTCTGGCTATTTTGTGACAAAAGCAGGTGTATGTAGATTGGTGGAAGGCTAAAATAGTGAGTTTATTTTTGTGTTTACCTGCAAGACTGATGTACCAGACAGCTAATGCAATAATCACACACCATCCTGTTGGGGAATTTATGTCTCTTCATGTTCTGACATCTTTGCAAGCACCACAGAGGCTCCCCCATTGATTTTAATGTTGAAATTTGTTTTTCATATGCAGTGAGGGCACAATCACAAATTGAAAGGGGAGGAAAATGGAAAAATAAAAAAGCACCAAGAAAAATATATTGACCCAATCAATATATGGGTAGTTAAAATCACCTGTTATGACACAGTTTTTACGTCTAGCCACTATCTTTAATTCATTCAGTGTAGTCGTTAAGTGTGCGAACTCTTACCTGGGAGAACTGGGTTTCATTCCCCACTCCTTCACTTACAGCTGCTGGAATGGCCTTGGGTCAGCCATAGCTATCGCATGAGTTGTCCTTGAAAGGGCAGCTGTTGTCTTAGCCCACCTCCCTCATAGTGTGTCTGTTGTGGGGGGAGAAGATATAGGAGATTGTGAGTCTCTCTGAGACTCTGAGTTTCAGAGTATAAGGCGGGATATAAATCCAGTATCATCATCATCATTCATCATTTTATAATTATCCTCTATCTTTTGATCTAAACTTCTTTTGGGGCCCACTGTTTTGACCCATAGCATTTCCAGAAGCATATCTCTTACCTTCTCAATCTTACTAGACTGTATACCCTCTCTGACATATAGAGACACCCCACCTCCAACTCTTCCTCCCTATCCTTCTCATATAATTTATATCCAGGAATCACATTGTCCCAGTGATTCATTCCACCAAGTTTCTGAAACGTCCACAATGTCTATATTTCTTCCCAACACTAAACATTCCAACTCCCCAATTGGGCTGGTTTGAGTTCTCCAGGTCAGGTACATACCACAAACTGAGATCAAATTTTAAATCAATAACTCTTTTCTTTTTTTGCACTTTATGTCACTGCTGAAGCCTGGGACCTTCTTCATAAAGAATTATTTTGCCAAAGTGTATATACCCTTCTGCTTTTGGTATTGCCTAAAAAATGGTAGGTGTCTCCTAAAATTGATAGATTTTGATTCCATAGCTGTGTTTCATTATTTAATAAAGTCTAGAGGTTCAGGAGAAATCAGGCTTTAGAGGGCACCTGGTTATAGTTTGCTGGTGGGGTCAGATCTTAATTTGCAAAGAGAGAGGTGCTGGTTTTCTTAATCTGGTTTTTTGGCCACTGTGTGACACAGTGTTGGACTGGATGGGCCATTGGCCTGATCCAACATGGGTTCTCTTATGTTCTTATTGTTTTCTTAATCTAACTGAGACTTTTAACTGTTATTCCTGTGTAAGATGTAAGCTTTAAGCTTTAATGAACATATGAATGAACATATGAAGCTGCCTTATACTGAATCAGACCCTCGGTCCATCAACGTCAGTATTGTCTACTCAAACTGGCAGTGGCTCTCCAGGGTCTCAAGCTGAGGTATTTCACACCTATTTGCCTGGACCCTTTTTAGTTGGAGATGCCGGGGATTGAACCTGGGATCTTCTGCTTACCAAGCAGATGCTCTACCACTGAGCCACTGTTCCTCCCCAAGATATTTGAACAATGGATGCACTGAATTATGGGACTACACACTGCTGCGCTTCAGTGTTTCTCAGCATATATAAATAGGAGCACTGTTCACTAAATTATTATATATTCAGTATAATGTAAGAAGAAGATGGTATTGGATTTATATCCAGTGGTGGGATTCAAATAAATTAACAACAGGTTCTATGTCCTAATGACCATTTTAACTATACCAAAAGATATACCAAAAGGTAGTTTAATAATTCACACATTAAATACTGCAATAAGAACAGTAAAAGAGGTAAAGACAACTAGATTATGTTTGAATGATGAGATGCTGGTTTGCTCTCTCCTGTCCCCAAATTCTCCTCTGCAAACTCTGATGGCAAACTTTCTCCACAAGGACAGCTGCGATTGGAAGGAATGGGCAGGGTGAGTTGCCCCCCAGTGCCTTCTGCAAGACCTCGTTTCAAGGGGTTGGTGCTGGCTAGCCCTATACGGAACAAGCCACCCGTCCACCAGGGCGTTGCGGGCAGCACACACCTTTCCTCCATTGCATCTTGCAACAACCCTGCGGAGTCGGTTAGGCTGAAAGAGCAATTGGCTCAGGATCATACAGTGACTCACACATTGCGGCAGAATGGAAATTTGAATGCAGAGCTCACAAAGTCTGCCCAGCTGTGTAATCCTGACCCCTCTGTTGTGCCCAAAGCTCCCAGGACAGTTTCCTATTTCTCACTGTGCAAAAATGAGTCTAGCACAGGCGTGGCCAAACTGTGGCTCTTTCACACATATTGTGTGGCTCTTGAAGCCCCCACCACCCTGTTGGCTGGCCTGGAGAAGGCATCTGTCTCTTTAAATCACTTCTCCAAGCCAAGCCAGCTGGCGGCTTGAAGAATGCATTTAAAGTTAAAGTTGCTTTCTTTCCACCCCTTCCTCCTCCCTCGTCCATCTCCCTCCCTCCCTCCTGTCAAGCATCTGATGTTCATGTCTTGCAGCTCTCTAACATCTGATGTTCAATGTTGCCTCTAAGTTGCAGTCTTGTGAGCAAAGATTCTATTTTGTGAGCTCCTGGCATTAAAGTTGTGAGCTACTGCATAAAAGTCGGCCGACTGCATAAAAGAGTGTGCAGCAACAAGCATCTGAAAAAAGGCACAAAGATCAATGTTTACAAAGCGGTTGTGATGACAACCCTCATCTATGGCTCCGAATCGTGGGTTTTATACTGTCATCACCTGCGACTCCTTGAGCGCTTTCATCAGCGCTGCCTTTGCACCATCCTCAACATCCACTGGAGTGACTTTGTGACCAACACTGAAGTCCTCAAGCGGGCGGAGGTTACAAGCATCGAGGCACTGCTGTTGAAGACGCAGCTGCGCTGGGCAGGGCATATTTCCAGGATGGAAAACCACCGCCTTCCCAAGATTGCCCTGTATGGCGAACTTTCCACCGGCCATCGAAATAGAGGAGCACCAAAGAAGAGGTACAAGGACTCTTGAAGAAACCCCTTGGTACCTGTCGCATCAACCATCACCAGTGGTCTGACCTAGCCTCAGATCGCAAAGCATGGAGGCACACCATCCACCAGGCTGTCTCTTCCTTTGAGAACGCACGCATAGCTGGTCTTGAGGACAAAA